>NW_026137998.1:0-2418 GCF_019393585.1 Leptopilina boulardi | reverse complement strand
TATATAATGTCAAGTCAAAAAATAATTGAATAGAAGAATTTAATATAAATAGTCTAAGAAAAGTACTTCAAGACTGTGTTAAACTCAATTTGCATTATAATTAATTGGTAAAATAGATTTTTATTTATAAAGTTTTACTATGTATGTAAAATATAAATATGAATATGTATTATATTCATATTTCACTTTTAAATGCAGATAGTCGTAAAGAGATTATTAAATTAGTCGATAAAATGAAGAAAGATAGCAAGAGAATACGGTTACCACCAGCGCGACGGAGCACTTTAAAGAAAGAAACAAATAATCTTGAAAAAAGAAATTATAAAGAGGACAAGGTACTTCAATATTTAATGAGCATAGATTTAAATTTTTATACTTACTTTAATTATTCCTAAGCATGTATACAATTAAAGAAAAAAATCAGAGAAATATAAAAATAGATAACGCTAGTCTGTATGAATCCTATAGGTGGAAGCGTCAGGCCGATATAAAGAGTTAAATAATTGAGTGTCCACATAAAAAAACCGGTTATAACTTTTTTAAGCTCCAAATCATGTAAGCGTAAAATTAAAAAGTTGTATATCACAATTTTTCGAAGAAACAGACTCGTAATCTTTATACTAATACGAAATGCTTACAAGAAATTGAAATTTTAAATTATTTTTTGATTTAGAGGTCGAGAATTTTGAGTCTAGAAAAATTATAACCTAATCTTTGAACTGGACCCTCAGTTAAGTTTATTTTAACTAATAGATATAGTAATTCGGTATCTGAGCAAAAAGATTTTCGATTTTCAAAACCTCGTTATTTTGCATAAAGTAGAGTAAACTGTGTCAAAACCAACAATAATTCTTAAATTTCTTTTGTGGTGTGAGGTATCAATATAAAAATCTTCTTTCAAAAATTTCCGTGTTATTCAAATTTATAATTATCGAATAGAACTGTTTTTTTTCACTATTTGAACAAAAAACATGTTCACTTTCTTATGAGAATCTTATATATCACAGACTAGAGAATTAAAGATTTCAAAAGCGAAAATAAATATAGAAAAAGAAACTTTTTTGAAAAAAAAGATGGCTCTACATGCACATAATTCACTCTCACAATTAGAAGTTCAAAAAAATGATGTGTCACCTGAAAGTACAGAAATTCTTATTTTGAAACAAGCTCTAAAAGAAGCAGAAGAAAGGGCAAGAATTTTACAATTAGAATTAAAAAGTAAGTTTAACAAAAATTATATTATAAAATAAGATTACATTAAAAAAAATCATATTTTTCATAATATTATAGTACAACAAATAATAATTTTATTCTTGAGAAGGGCAAGAGGTGGGAATAATTTTTTGTTCACCTTATATTCAGGGTAGTGTAAAAATCAAACGAATCATGCTTCATCCAATAGCTAATATTCAACGAAATCATTTCTTTTCCACGTATTTTGTTTTCAAACCTTCGATGTAACTTTTACAAATATCTTGTGTTGAGGTCATCGGTGAATCTTAATGATAGAACGTCCAAGGGGCCTACTTGGCATGCCGGAAGCCTATATTTTGAAACATTATAACATTAATTCGGATTTAGTTAAACCCAAAGTTATATACATTTTTGGAAAGGTAAAGTCATAAGCTTAATAGTGCAAAAAATATTAAGGCTCTAAACTTAAATGACAGGGCTTGGCAGCTGAAAGAAGTTTGAAAGTTTATTTTCATGTCATCAAAAGAAAAAAAATGTCCTTATGGCATGCCGGAAGGCCAAATAGACAGATGACTGTGACCTCTTTTACCTGAAAACCAAAGCTAAGCGCATTATTTTTCAAAACAAAAATTGCAAAATGTCAATAAAAAAAAAGAATAAAAAAGTTATATGCAAATAGCGTTTGTTTATTTGGCCTGACAGAAGAGGCTTCAGGCAGGCGAAGCGCTTGGACTTTCTAACATCAAGGTGATGTCAGAGTCGATGAGATTTTTAGGCGGCGCTTCAATGGGAAAATCCTATCGAATTTGATATCATCTTAATCTAACTTCCGTATTTCCATATATTACTAGCTCCTCTTTTTTCTTTTAGCACAGAAAAACTCAATGTGACAATCACCATAAGATTTTAGCAAAATTTAACAATTTCTTCTCAAGATATAATTTTTAGACATCAATAAGCTTTTAAATTTTTTCCATAAAATTTAACTATGTAACCCCTATTTAAACACTACAACAATTCTATTTCAAGTAAACTAAAAGTTTTTCGGCAAAATCTCTTAATAGCGTTTACTGTTAATACCAGAATAGGAGTTTGCTTACTTTAAATACAAAATATGTATGTCTGCAAAGAAAAGTGCTCACATTGAAGGTTCTGGTTTCAAAATAATTGCTACTTACTAGTTTTTGAGAAAAATCTTGATTTTGCATTTTTTAATTTAAGCTA